>NW_026900636.1:0-17212 GCF_033783945.1 Neopsephotus bourkii
GGATGGGGATGGGATGGGGATGGGATGGGGATGGGGATGGGATGGGGATGGGGATGGGATGGGGATGGGGATGGGATGGGATGGGAAGGGATGGGATGGGGATAGGATGGGAACGGGAATGGGATGGGGATGGGGATGGGATGGGATGGGGAAGGGGATGGGGATGGAGGATCCACAGATGGGTCCCATCCTGCCCCATTGCCCCCAGGAGCGCCTGGAGATGACGGACACCTTCAAGCAGCAGAAGGTGCGGTTGGCGCAGGAGGGCTTCAACCCCTCCTCCATCCCTGACCCCCTGTTCCTGCTGGACCAGAGCTCCAAGGCCTACGTGCCCCTGGGCCCTGCGCAATGGGAGGGGGTCCTGGATGGGAGCATCCGCATTTAGGGGGCCCCAAGCCCATGGGGAGGTCCTGCACAGGGTGCCCCGTGGGCTCTCCATGGCCATCCCTGGGTACCCAGCATCCATCCCTGGGTACCAGTGTCCATCCCTGGGTACCCAACGTCCATCCCTGGGTACCCAGCATCCATCCCTGGGTACCCAGCATCCATCCCTGGGTACCAGTGTCCATCCCTGGGTACCCAGCATCCAACCCTGGGTACCAGTGTCCATCCCTGGGTACCCAACGTCCATCCCTGGGTACCAGTGTCCATCCATGGGTACCCAACATCCATCCCTGGGTACCCAACATCCATCCCTGGGTACCCAGCATCCATTCCTGGGTACTCAGCATCCATCCCTGGGTACTCAACGTCCATCCCTGGGTACCCAGCATCCATCCCTGGGTACTCAGCATCCATCCCTGGGTACCCAACATCCGTCCCTAGGTACCCAATGTCCATCCCTGGGTACCCAGTATCCATCCCTCGGTAGCCTACATCCATCCCTTGGTACTCAACATCCATCCCTTTGTACCCAGTGTCTATCCCTGGGTACCAATGTCCATCTCTGGGCAACCAACATCCATCCCTGGGTACCCAGCGTCCATCCCTGGGTACCCAGCGTCCATCCCTGGGTACTCAGCATCCATCCCTCAGTACCCAATGTCCATCCTGTAGGTCCCCACATCCCCGGGTACCCACATCCATCCCCCTGTTCCCACTCCCCGTATGAGTCCTGTCTGTCCCTGCATCCATCCTGCCGTCCCTGGGTACCCCACATCCACCCTATACCTCCCCACATCCATCCTCCAGATCTCCATGCCCATCCTTCCAGCCCCAGGTACCCAATGTCCTATTTGTCCCTATGTCCCTGGACACCCCAGCTCCATCCCATCCATATCCCTGTGTCCATCCCACTGTCCCCAATGTCTCCTGCATCCATCCCTACCCCACTGCTCCTATCCCATCAATGGGGCACCAGTGCCTTCCCCTCCCTCTTCTCTTTATACTCGGGATTGTTCTCTCTTTTTTAAGTGATTTTTGGCAAATAAAACCTCTTTTGTAGCACTTTTTTGTCACTGGTTCCTCCCATTCCCACCCCAGGATCGGGGGGGGGGGCACCACTTCCAACCCCCCTTAAATCACTGCACCCCACTGCCAACCCCCCTTAAATCACTGCACCCCACTGCAAATCCCCCTTAAATCACTGCACCCCACTGCCAACCCCCTTAAATCACTGCACCCCACTGCCAACCCCCTTAAATCACTGCACCCCACTTCCAACCCCCCTTAAATCACTGCACCCCACTGCCAACCCCCTTAAATCACTGCACCCCACTGCCAACCCCCCTTAAATCACTGCACTCCACTGCCAACCCCCCTTAAATCACTGCACCCCACTGCCAACCCCCCTTAAATCACTGCACCCCACTGCCAACCCCCTTAAATCACTGCACCCCACTGCCAACCCCCTTAAATCACTGCACCCCACTGCCAACCCCCCTTAAATCACTGCACCCCACTGCCAACCCCCCTTAAATCACTGCCCCCCACTTCCAACCCCCTTAAATCACTGCACCCCACTGCCAACCCCCTTAAATCACTGCACCCCACTGCCAACCCCCTTAAATCACTGCACCCCACTGCCAACCGCCTTAAATCACTGCACCCCACTTCCCCCCCCCCCCCAAATCACATCCCAGGCTCCAGTTGGGGTGATGCTGGTCCCCAAAAGGGCACTTGTGGGGGAGATTTGGGTAATGGGGGGGGTCCCCCCAAACCCTGCCCCTCCTAAAGCCGCTTTTGTGCCATTTCCCTGCACATTGGAACCAAAATCCTGCAAATTTCGGTTAAAATCCCACAATTTTGGCATAAAATACACTAAATTTAAGGGAAAAAAACACAGATTTGGCCCAAAATCCCGCAAATTGGGTCTGGAATGCTGAAAATCCTCTTACTTGGGTGCAAATCCCATAAACCGGGGCCGGAATCCTGCATAATCGGGTGCAAAGCCCCGCTAATATGGCCTGAATTCCAGAAATAGGCAATAAACGCACCAGAATTGGGGGAAATGGCCCCAAATCCTGCAAATCCTGGCAAAATTGGGCTGAAAGCTGGGACTTGAGGGGGAAATTCCACGATTTTGGTCTGAAATCCCACAAATTGGGGCTGAAATCCTAAAAATGGGGCTGGAATCGTTAAGTTTGGGCTGAAAACCTGTGAATTGGGGCTCAAATCCCCCAAATTGGCCGGAAATGCTTTAAATCTGAGCTGAAATCGCCCCAAAATGGGTCAAAAGCTGGAAATTTGGACTGAAACCCTTGAAATTTGGGTGAAAATCCCTCAAATTGGCCAGAAATCCTTCAACTTTGGGCTTAAATCCTGAGGATTTGGGCTGAAACTGTAAATGAGGGCTTAAAACCTTTGAATTTGGGCCAAAACCCCCCAAATTGGGGTGAAAACCTTCAAATGCGGCCTCAACTGCCCCAAATTTGGGCTGAAATCCTTCAAATTTTGACTAAAATCCGTGAAATTTGGGCTGAAATCCTTCAAATTTTGACTAAAATCCGTGAAATTTGGGCTGAAATTGTTGGAAAAGAGTGAAGTTTCAATCCTATAAACTGGTCGGAACGGTTATGTTTGAGAGGGTTATAAATCAATAGTGGGATTTTGTAGAGTAGAAAGAGCCATAGTTTTGCAGTTCTGTCTGTCCAGTACCGTGCTCAGCCTGGAACCAGTGGTACAATGGTAGCCTTGGTAGCAGGAGCTCATGGGACCATAAATGGTGAAGGGTGTAGGGGTGGATTTAGAGAGATAGATTGGGAAATTCTACCCAAGCAGAACCTAGGAATCACCAGGGGTGGCCAAGGGGCAATAGAACAATGCTGGCGTCCACATAAGGGGAGAGGGACCTGGGGGTCCTATGGGCGACAGGGTGACCATGAGCCCACACTGTGCCCTTGTGGCCAAGAAGGCCAATGGCATCCTGGGGTGCATTAGAAGGGGGGTGGTCAGTAGGTCCAGAGAGGTCCCCTTTCCCCTCTACTCTGCCCTGGTGAGACCCCATCTGGAATATTGGGTCCAGTTCTGGGCCCCTCAGTTCCAGAAGGACAGGGACCTGCTGGAGAGAGTCCAGCGCAGGGCAACTGAGATGATGAAGGGAGTGGAGCATCTCCCTTATGAGGAGAGACTGAGGGAGCTGGGTCTCTATAGTTTGGAGAGAGGAGACTGAGGGGTGACCTTATTAGTGTATATAAATATATAAAGGGGGAGTGTCCCGAGGCTGGAGCCAGGCTCTTCTCAGTGGCAAACAATGATAGGACAAGGGGCAATGGGTACAAACTGGAACACAAGAGGTTCCACTTAAACTCCTTCTCAGTGAGGTGCCAGAACACTGGCCCAGGCTGCCCAGGGAGGCTGTGGAGTCTCCTTCTCTGGAGGCATCAAAACCCACCTGGATGCATCCTTGTGTAACCTTATCTGGGTGTTCCTGCTCCGCAGGGGGATTGGACTGGATGAGCTTATGGGGTCCCTCCAGTCTCTAACATACTGGGATACTGGGATACTGGGATATGTCCAGAGGACAGAAAGGTGAGAAGAACAAGCCGAGGAAGACTCCTTCCTTCATCAGGACCGCACCAGAGGGGGCTGTGCCAGCGCAGCAGAGGCTGATGCTCCACCAGCCTGACGTGGGAACCCTGCACCAGTGACTGATGCGATCGATATCCAATGTGTGCATTGCGAGTGCGATGGGACGAGAGCAAAGCCAGATTTGGGTGCGTGGCCCTGGTTCCCCAGTGCTGCAGTAAAGCACCCATGGAACCATTGCGGTGCTTATGGGGCAGTTCCTACACTAACATTTTGGCGACCCAGATGGGACCTCGCGGGCATTGCCGAGGCGGATCACGTCTCGATCCTGCTCCAGCCGGCACCCAGAGATTCTCGGGGAGCCATCGACCGCGACCGACCTCCGCTGCTCACGACAGACCTCTGGTACGGTAAGGAAAGGTGCTTTTTCTTTTATTTCTGACTCGGTCACAGTGCCGATTTTGTAAAGTATGGTTTGGTAATTACGGTACCGGATTTCTGTATGGTTTGGTAATTACGGTACCGGATTTCTGTATGGTTTGGTAATTACGGTACCGGATTTCTGTATGGTTTGGTAATTACGGTACCGGATTTCTGTATGGTTTGGTAATTACGGTACCGGATTTCTGTATGGTTTGGTAATTACGGTACCGGATTTCTGTATGGTTTGGTAATTACGGTACCGGATTTCTGTATGGTTTGGTAATTACGTACCGGATTTCTGTATGGTTTGGTATTACGGTACCGAATTTCTGTATGGTTTGGTAATTACGGTACCGGATTTCTGTATGGTCTGGTAATTACGGTACCGAATTTCTGTATGGTTTGGTAATTACGGTACCGGATTTCTGTATGGTTTGGGAATTACGGTACCGAATTTCTGTATGGTTTGGTAATTATGGTACCGAATTTCTGTATGGTTTGGTAATTACGGTACCGGATTTCTGTATGGTCTGGTAATTACGGTACCGAATTTCTGTATGGTTTGGTAATTACGGTACCGGATTTCTGTATGGTTTGGTAATTACGGTACCGAATTTCTGTATGGTTTGGTAATTATGGTACCGAATTTCTGTATGGTCTGGTAATTACGGTACCGAATTTCTGTATGGTTTGGTAATTACGGTACCGGATTTCTGTATGGTTTGGTAATTACGGTACCGGATTTCTGTATGGTTTGGTAATTACGGTACCGGATTTCTGTATGGTTTGGTAATTATGGTACCGCATTTCTGTATGGTTTGGTAATTACGGTACCGAATTTCTGTATGGTTTGGTAATTATGGTACCGAATTTCTGTATGGTTTGGTAATTATGGTACCGAATTTCTGTATGGTTTGGTAATTACGGTACCGAATTTCTGTATGGTTTGGTAATTATGGTACCGAATTTCTGTATGGTTTGGTAATTACGTACCGAATTTCTGTATGGTTTGGTAATTATGGTACCGAATTTCTGTATGGTTTGGTAATTACGGTACCGAATTTCTGTATGGTTTGGTAATTACGGTACCGAATTTCTGTATGGTTTGGTAATTATGGTACCGAATTTCTGTATGGTTTGGTAATTATGGTACCGAATTTCTGTATGGTTTGGTAATTACGGTACCGAATTTCTGTATGGTTTGGTAATTATGGTACCGAATTTCTGTATGGTTTGGTAATTATGGTACCGAATTTCTGTATGGTTTGGTAATTACGGTACCGAATTTCTGTATGGTTTGGTAATTACGGTACCGGATTTCTGTATGGTTTGGTAATTACGGTACCGAATTTCTGTATGGTCTGGTAATTACGGTACCGAATTTCTGTATGGTTTGGTAATTATGGTACCGAATTTCTGTATGGTTTGGTAATTACGGTACCGAATTTCTGTATGGTTTGGTAATTATGGTACCGAATTTCTGTATGGTCTGGTAATTACGGTACCGAATTTCTGTATGGTTTGGTAATTACGGTACCGCATTTTTGTATGGTCTGGTAATTACGGTACCGCATTTCTGTATGGTTTGGTAATTACGGTACCGAATTTCTGTATGGTTTGGTAATTACGGTACCGCATTTTTGTATGGTCTGGTAATTATGGTACCGAATTTTGGTAAAGTGTAAGGGTACAGACTTCTAATAAAGCTTGGCTGTAGGCGAAGCCTGCTTGTTTTGGTGAAACTTTGGCTTCAAAAAGTCTACCCGAGAGATGCGGTGAAAGCTGCATCTGGCCTCGCGAAGTCTGATTTGGTAAAGCCTGCCTGTTAGACGTGGCGAAAGCTGCGCTTGGTTGGGGCTAGGGAGCTCCCGGGGTAAAAGCCTAGGCGCCATCCGTTAGACGGTAGCGAAAGCTCTGCAGGTTCGGCAGAAGTGGTATTGGTATTGGTATTGGTATTGGTATTGGTATTGGTATTGGTATTGGTATTGGTGTTGGTGTTGGTGTTGGTGTTGGTATTGGTATTGGTGTTGGTGTTGGTATTGGTATTGGTGTTGGTATTGGTATTGGTATTGGTATTGGTATTGGTATTGGTATTGGTATTTGTGCTGCAGGATCAGCATCTGTCTGTCTAAATGTTGTAACTTAGTGGTGAGTGTGTGGTGTGTGTGTAGTAGAGAAAAAAGAGAAAAAAAGGAAAACAAAGAAAAAGAGAAAAAGGAAAAAAAAGGAAAAATAAGGAAAAAAAGAAAGAAAAAAGAGAAAAAGAGGAAAAAAGGAAAACAAAAGGAAAAAGGAAAAAAAAAAGAAAAAGAAAAAAAGAAAAAGAGAAAAAGAGAAAAAAAAAAATGCTGTCAGTTCCCAAGTCCTCTCCATTAGGCTGTATTTTAAGCCATTGGAAGGAGGGTGGATTTGGGCAGAGTATGCTGAAAAGCAAATTAATTAATTATTGTAATGTATGGTGGACACAGTATGAACTGGGGGATCAGGAGAAATGGCCTGAAAAATGGAACTTAACAGTATAATACTATACTGCAGTTGATGTTATAACAGGAAAGAAAACGGGACAAGGTGTTATATATAATTCTTTTCTTTAAGAAATAATGGTGAGTGGCAAAAATCTTGTGAAATAATGGGTGCAAAGGTAAATGTTAATGAACAGTGTAAGGAATGTGTTACTGAGAAAATGTATGAAGTGCCTTGCTTTAGACAATAGCTTACAACACCGGAGGGATATTGAAAGTTTGGATTTGGCAGTCGCTCCGTCAGCCCCGCCAGCATTAAATGAAGAAAGGGGGGGGAGAAGATGAGTGATAGTGATCTCGAGAGTCTGGGTAGTTGCGAGTGTAAAAGTAATCAGAAAGCAAGCCTCCCCATTACCCCAGCCTCGCATAGAACTCGCCAGAGGGGAAATAAAAAAGAAAAGAGCAGACTCAGACGTCCAGAGGAGTGCTTGCGCCTTTAAGACAGGGAGTTGGAACAGAAGGACCGGTGTGCATTAAAGTACCCTTCTCACCTGGAGATTTATTTACCTGAAAACAATCAGCAGCAGAACTTGTTGGCAGCAATCCAGGGGAGAGAACAAAGTTTTTCTAATCCAAGGGGAAGGGGGAGAGGAAATATGTGGGGACGAGGACGAGGATTCTATAATCCGAGTGTAGAAATGAATATAGAAAAAATAGGATATAATCAGTGTGCATACTGCAAACAGGAGGGACACTGGAAAAATGGATGTCCATTTAGGGGAGGACAATTTATGTCTCCAGGGAATTCTTTTATGGGATCTGATGCAGCTAAGGTGATAGTGCTAGGAGAGTTTGATAACCAAAGCTGACTAGACAGGGCGAGAAGTGAAGAGCCCCTCGTGAAAATCCAACTGGGAGAGAAAGAAGTGAAACTTTTAATAGACACAGTTGCTACCTATTCAGTTTTAAATGATTTACATGCAAGGTTAGGGGAAAGAACTACAACAATTGTGGGAGCCACAGGGAAGGAGGAAATACGGCCATTCTTGCAGCCCCTAGATCTGTGATTTAGGGAAAAGGAATTAACACACAAATTTCTATATGTACCTGAATGCCCCATTCCCCTTTTAGGACGGGACTTACTGGCCAAATTGGATGCAGTGATTATTTTTGAAAATGGTGAATATAGATTAGTACAGGATCTGAGGGTAATAAATGAGAAATCAATTACAGTTCTTTTGCATTCGGAGTGAAACTATAACCCCGTTGGAACAGTTGTTGTGGATGAAATATTATTGTCATAATAGCTGACGAGAAATATACCTCTGACCTTCCAGAGAGGGCAAGACCAGAGGGAATCAGTGCTGCAGCTGGAAAGGTCTGTCAAGGGCAGCAACCCCTGGGGCTGTGACCGCTGAGCACTATGATCCTGACCGGACCTCTTTTGGCGATGGTTCTGTTTGGGCCCATATAGGCAAATGTCGCGGCTGATAAAAGCGACGACTGTAATGAATGCATTACCACAACAGTAACCTCTCAAACACTAGTCTATCACACCATGTATGAATGTAAAGGAACAATAATTGGCAATTGTGCACACAACCAAACTCAATGCAGACTTTGCAAAGAAAGAAAAATAAAATGGTTTAAAACAGAACTGGGACACAATGTGGTCAATGAGCATTTTGCAGAAATTTCAATATATCGGGAATACATCTTGGTGCCTTAAATGGACAGGAAAGCAAATCGTAGCAGAGAATATAGACACTGATGATTTGCTGTCTATAAATAGAGTTAGTCAGAATGTTGTTAAAGACGTTCCTTGATGGAATTGTACCAAAGTTTTAGATTGTGACACGGACCCTGAGGAAATCACAATACCTCCAATTAAAATTGCTTTAATGGCAGGATGTGCATGCCGGGGACTAAAAATTGGAGAAAAAGGAATACAGGTCCCTATTAGCAATGAGGATTGTAAATATTCTACGGTGCGTAGTATAGGACATTTTGTTTGGGCAGCAAGTGATGGAACCTGGACCGCTCACCTACCCATAGGGGGCCCGGTTAAAAATCACCCTGGGATTACCAACTCTTTGTCCAGTTTGGAAAAAGTCACCAGTCAAAAACAAGTTAGAAACCCTGCAAATTCGAACAAAAAGAAATGGAGATGATGCTGATGACAAATGGCAGGAGCCCTCCACAGGGGTTAAAATAGGGTGGGTTTTTGAATCTTTATTTGCACAAGTAGCAGCATATCGAAACAGAGAAATGATCGACAGGCTGATTGGCCAAACAAAGACATTAGCCAGGGTGACGAAGAAAGGATTCAGAGATTTAAATCTGCAATTACAAGCAACAACTCTGCAGAACAGAATGGCATTAGACCTGTTGGTACTCAAGGAACATGGTGTTTGTGGGTATTTGAAAGGTAGATCATTGTTGTGTTCACATTCCCAATGTAACTGCAAACATAGAATATGATATTTCCCAGCTGACCAAAGTGGAACAAGAAGCGGAAAGAGAAAGGAAATACATTGAACAAAATTGGATTGGGGCACTCTTTGATAGTTTGGGCCTTCACCTTCCTGGATGGATCCGTTCCCTCTTGCAAGCTGTAGTCGTAATGATGATCGTGTTTTTAATGTTATATCTGATGTTTTTTTTGTATTCGAAAGGAAATAGCCCGGAGCAATGCATGGACCCATCGAATTATAGGGGCAGTAACTAAAGAACATCCAAAATCTCCCACACCTCCTCCTATTTATCAGGAAACAGGTACCTAAGGGAATGAAAATACTTAACTTAAATTGAGTGAAGTATTTTCAAAGGGGGGAACTGTTAGAAAAGAGTGAAGTTTCAATCATATAAACTGGTCGGAACGGTTATGTTTGAGAGGTTTGTAAATCAATAGTGGGATTTTGTAGAGTAGAAAGAGCTATAGTTTGCAGTTCTGTCTGTCCAGTACCGTGCTCAGCCTGGAACCAGTGGTACAATGGTACCTTGGTAGCAGGAGCTCATGGGACCATAAATGGTGAAGGGTGTAGGGGTGGATTTAGAGAGATAGATTGGGAAATTCTACCCAAGCAGAACCTAGGAATCACCAGGGGTGGCCAAGGGGCAATAGAACAATGCTGGCGTCCACATAAGGGGAGAGGGACCTGGGGGTCCTATGGGCGACAGGGTGACCATGAGCCGACACTGTGCCCTGTGGCCAAGAAGGCCAATGGCATCCTGGGGTGTATTAGAAGGGGGGTGGTTAGTAGGTCCAGAGAGGTCCCCTTTCCCCTCTACTCTGCCCTGGTGAGACCCCATCTGGAATATTGGGTCCAGTTCTGGGCCCTCAGTTCAAGGACAGGGACCTGCTGGAGAGAGTCCAGCGCAGGGCAACTGGGATGATGAAGGGAGTGGAGCATCTCCCTTATGAGGCCAGACTGAGGGAGCTGGGTCTCTATAGTTTGGAGAGAGGAGACTGAGGGGTGACCTTATTAGTGTATATGAATATATAAAGGGGGAGTGTCCCGAGGCTGGAGCCAGGCTCTTCTCAGTGGCAAACAATGATAGGACAAGGGGCAATGGGTACAAACTGGAACACAAGAGGTTCCACTTCAACTCCTTCTCAGTGAGGTGCCAGAACACTGGACCAGGCTGCCCAGGGAGGCTGTGGAGTCTCCTTCTCTGGAGGCATCAAAACCCACCTGGATGCATCCTTGTGTAACCTTATCCGGGTGTTCCTGCTCTGCAGGGGGATTGGACTGGATGAGCTTATGGGGTCCCTCCCAGTCTCTAACATACTGGGATACTGGGATAATGGCTGGGATATGTCCAGAGGTGAGAAGAACAAGCCGAGGAAGACTCCTTCCTTCATCAGGACCGCACCAGAGGGGGCTGCGCCAGCGCAGCAGAGGCTGATGCCCCACCAGCCTGACGTGGGAACCCTGCACCAGTGACTGATGCGATCGATATCCAATGTGTGCATTGCGAGCGCAATGGGACGAGAGCCAAGCCAGATTTGGGTGCATGCCCCTGGCTCCCCAGCGCTGCAGTAAAGCCCCCATAGAACCATTGCGGTGCTTACGGGGCAGTTCCTACGCTAACAAAATCCCCCAAACTTTGGCCGAAATCCCTCAACTTTGGCCTAACCCCCCTCCCCCCCCAATTTGGGCTGAAATCCTCCAAATTTGGCCAAAACCCCTCAAATTTGGGCTGAAATTTCCCATAATTTTGGGCTGAAACGCTTTCAATTTCAAATAAAATCCCCAAATTTGGGTGAAAATCTTTCAGATTTGGACTAAAAGTCCAAATTTGGGCTGAAACCCCTCAAATTTCACCTATATCCCCCAAATTTGGGCTGAAACCCCTCAAATTTCACCTATATCCCCCAAATTTGGGCTGAAACCCTTCCTCTTTGCCCAAAAAAACCCCAAATTTGGGTCGAACCCATTCCAATTCGCTCCAACCATCCCCCGTACCCCTCAATTCACCCCAACCCCCTTACCCTTCCCCCCCTTTCACCCCCATCCCCATCCCCATCCCCATAGGATCCCCCCCATAGGACCCCCCCATAGGATCCCCCCCATCGGATGCCCCCCATCGGATCCCCACATCAGATGCCCCCCATAGGATCCCCCCCATAGGACCCCCCCATAGGATCCCCCCCATCTGATGCCCCCCATCGGATGCCCCGCATAGGATCCCCCCCATCAGATCCCTCCCATAGGTTGCCCCCCACCGGATACCCCCCCATCGGATGCCCCCCATCAGATCCCCCCCATCGGATCCCCCCCATCAGATGCCTCCCATCGGATGCCCCCCATCGGATGACCCCCATAGGATCCCCCCATAGGCTCCCCCCCACCGGACCCCCACAGGCAGAGCCGCAGCGCTGTTGGAGCTCTATATTGTAGATATGCCAATGCAATAAAAACAGTGCAAATACAGGTACAGTTTATAATACTCCCCCCTCCCCTCCCCCACCCCGCCCCTCCCCCACCATCCCCACCCCCCTTTTTCCGTGCTCAGCGCATCCCCCCCCATCCCCCCCCATTTCCCCCCCCTTCTCCATCCCATTTCCCCCCTCCCCCACCCTTCATCCATCATTATTCCACTATGGGACCCCCTCCCCCACCTTTCAATTTTGGGGTGGGGGTGGGGTGGGGGTGGGGGGAGGGGCTTCGCGTGAGTGAAAGGCACAGATTCGGGAGGTGGCCGCCGCCACCAGTGCATCACGGGGGGGGGGGAGGGGGGGGCCCCCCTTTATGCATCCTCCCCACCCCCCCCCTTTTCCAGCACCATTCCCTTCCCCCCCTTCTTTACACCCCCCTCTCCCCCCCCCATTATCCCATAGCCGAGCCGGGGGGGAGGGGGGATGGGTGGGGGAGGGGGATGGGGGTGCCCCCCCCCCTTTGTTTGCACGGTTCATTCATGTCCAACACACGGGGTCACGCTACGAGGGACGGGACGAGACCAACAACAGCCATGGCCCGGGGGGGGGGGGGATTTTCCTTTGAATTTGGGGGGATTTGGGGTTTTTTGGGGTTTTCTCTGTTTTTACACACTGTACATCCGTGTCCGCCAGCCTCGATGCGGGGTTTTGCGGGGTTTTTAAGTGATTTTCGCCTTTTTTGCCCCTGTTTTTCCCCCCTCGGTTCCCGGCTCCGGGGTCCTGGTTCCGAACGGGTCGGCAGCGACAGCGGGAGCGGAATGGGGGGGTGCGAAGAGGAGGAATGGGATAAAGGGGACTCCCCCCCATCGTTATCTCCCCCCCTTCCCTTTATCCCAATGGAAATCCCAAAAAATCCAATCCCAAAAAACTCAATC
Organism: Neopsephotus bourkii; assembly: GCF_033783945.1. Classification (NCBI taxonomy): domain Eukaryota; kingdom Metazoa; phylum Chordata; class Aves; order Psittaciformes; family Psittacidae; genus Neopsephotus; species Neopsephotus bourkii. The sequence goes on from NW_026900636.1 coordinate 12,669, forward strand.
CCCAAACCCCTCAATAACCCCAAAAAATTAATATCTCAAAAAAGTCAATATCCCAAAAACTTCAATCCCAAAACACTCAATATCCCAAAAACCTCAATATCCCAAAAAACCTCAAAATCGCAAAAAAGTCAATATCCCAAAAAACTCAATATTCTAAAAAAACCAATCCCAAAAATCTCAATATCCCAAAAACCTCAATACTCCAAAAAACACAAATCCCAAAAAATTAATCCCAAACCCCCTCAATAACCCCAAAAAATATCCCAAAAACTTCAATCCCAAAACCCCAACATCCAAAAAAACCTCAAAATCGCAAAAAAGTCAATATCCCAAAAAACTCAATAGTCCAAAAAATTCAGTCCCAAAAATCTCAATATCCCAAAAACCTCAATATTCCAAAAAACACAAATCCCAAAAAATTCAATCCCAAAAAACCCAATAACCCAAAAAAACTCAAAATCCCCCAAAACCTCAATATCGCCAAAACCTCTGTATCCCAAAAAATTCAATATCCCAAAAATACTCAATATCCAAAAAAATACTCAATATCCCAAAACCCACAATATCCCAAAAAATTCAATCCCAAAAAAACCTCAATATCCGAAAAAAAAAGCAAAATCCCAAAACCTCAATCCCAAAACACTCAGTATCAAAAAAAACCCTCAATGTTCCAAAAACCTCAATATCCCAAAAAATTCAAAATTGCAAAAAAGTCAATATCCCAAAAAATTCAGACCCAGAAGACTCAATATCCCAAAATCCTCAATACCCCCCAAAACAGAATATCCCAAAAAATTCAATCTCAAAAACCCCAATACCACAAAAAAACCTCAAAATCCCAAAAAACCTCAATATCCCAAAAAATTCAACCCCCAAAACCTCAATATACCCAAAACCATGATATCCCCAAAAATTCAGTCCCAAAACACTCAATATCCCAAAAATACTCAATATCCGAAAAAAACTCAATATCCCAAGAAAACCTCCATATCGCCAAAAACCGAATACCACAAAAAAACCCTCAAAATCCCAAAAACCCTCAATATCCCCAAAACCACAATATCCCAAAAATCCCTCCATATCCCAAAACCCACAATATCCCCAAAAATTCAGCCCCAAAAAACCCAATACCCCCAAAAAAATCAAAATCCCAAAAAACCTCAATATCCCCAAAAATTCAATATCCCAAAAATACTCAATATCCAAAAAACCTCAATATCCCCCAAAACCACAATATCCCAAAAAATTCAGTCCCAAAACCCTCAAATTCCAAAAAAACACAATATCCCAAAAAACTCAGTCACAAAAACCTCAATATCCCCCCAAAAAACTCCAGATCCCAAAAAACACTCAATATCCCAAAAAGCCTCCATATCCCAGAAAGCTCAATATCACAAAAAAACCTCCGTATCCCCCAAAACACAATATCCCAAAAAAACTCAATGTCCCCAAAACCTCAATATCCCAAAAAAGACAATATCCCAAAAAACCTCCATATCCCCAAAAAAAACTCCATATCCCAAAACCTCAATATCCCAAAAAAACAATATCCCAAAAAACCCTCAATATCCCAAAAATCTCAATATCTCAAAAAAACCTCCGTATCCCAAAAAACACAATATCCAAAAAAACCCTCAATGTCCCAAAAAACAAAATATCCCAAAAAAAACTCAATATCCCAAAAAACCTATCGCACAACCCTCAGTATCCCAAAAAACCCAATATCCCAAAAAAAACAATATCCCAAAAAAACCTCCATATCCCCAAAAACAATATCCAAAAAAACCCTCAATGTCCCAAAATACTCAATATTCCAAAAAACCTCAACATCCCAAAAACCTCCATATCCCAAAAACTCAATATCCCAAAAAAACCTCCGTATCCCCAAAACACAATATCCCAAAAAAAACTCAATGTCCAAAAAACCTCAATATCCAAAAAACCACAATGTCCCAAAAAACACAATATCCCAAAAAAACCTCCATATCCCAAAAAATACAATATCCCAAAAAGCCCCCAATATCCCAAAAAACCTCCATATCCCAAAACCCTTCATATCCCAAAAAAACAATATCCCCAGAACCCCTCAATATCCCAAAACCCCTCCATATCCCAAACCCCCAATCCCAAGAGAAGCGTTTTCACAAGCGGCTCTAGCCCTAGGGAAAGGAACGGGCAACGAAAGCGGGGGGGGGGGGGCACCCTACAACATCCCTTAAAGGGGGAGGGGTTGGGGGGGGGAGGGGCACAAGCTGAGAATTAATTAATAACAATAATAATAATAATAAGGAATAAATCTGTGCAGGCCAAAGCCCCCCCTCCCCCAATGCACCCCAATGGGGGGGGTTTGGGGGGGGGGACACCCCAGGACCCATTGAAACACAAAGGGGTCCAAGGGGGGGGGTCCCCCATGCTTAGGGCTGGGTTTCACTTATAGCACCATGAAGGGGGGGGCTCTTCTCCATCACCCCCCTTTTATCCACCCCCCCCCCAAAAAACTCCACGTTAAAATATTGCACTTGGGTTTTTTGTCGCTTTTTTTTGACCGTTTTTGCCTTTTTTTCGGGTTTTTTTTTTGCTTTAATTCTTGCATTTCAGCATTAAAATCACCCCCCCCCCCCAAAACCCACCACCAAACCCCCCCCCCCCATGCCCAGGTCACCTCGTACCTCTGGGGAACAGGTAATGGCACTTGAGCGAGGGATGGGGATGGGAAGAGGGGGGGAAGGAAGAAAACCATCAACCCCCCCCCAATAACCCCAAAATAACCCAAAATACCCCAAAATAACCCCAAAAAGTCACTTTTAGCCAAGGAAAACCCCACCCATTTCCAAAGTGCTCCCATGGAAGCGGGGCCATAAAGGGAGGTTTGGAGCATCCCGGGATTGGGGGGGAGCGGATAAAGGGGGGGGTTAAGGTTACCCCCCTCTAATCCCTCCTAAAACCCCCAAAATCCCCTAAATCCCCCCCAAAAAAGAACCCATATATAGCTATGTCTTTATATATACGCCACTAAGGAATTCCAACTAATTCTCCCTCTGGAAGGGCCCAAAGAGGGGGGACAGGGGGGGATTTGGGATGCTCAGACCCCTCAAGGGGTTAAGTGCTCATTGGATTGAGGGGCTGCTGGTGGGGGACCCCCCACCCATAAAGGGGGGAAGGAAGGTGCCTGGTCCCCAGGCTTTTGGGGCGGGGGGGGGGGGCTGGTTTTGGGGGTCCCATTCCCCCCCCTCCCATTGGCCATCAAGCAAATTGAGATTGCACGAGATTCTCCTGTCGGGAATAATGGATTATCCCGAATCCGGGCTCAAAAAAAGGGGGAATTCCTTAAAATTCCTTAAAAACAAGGCAGGAAACTCGCAGGGAGGAGCAAAAACCCCGGGGTGGGGACTTGGGGATGGGATGGGGATGGGATGCGGGGCCAATTCCACTGGGAAGGGCTGTGTCTGCGAGGAGGAAGAGGGAGGAGAGGAGGAAGAGGAGGGAAGGGCCCATTAGTGTGAAGGTTAAGTGCAAATAGAGCGTTCCTCAGACGACTTTTCTTGCTTTGGGTTCGTTAACCGGAGCCCGGGTGCCGTTCCCATCATCCGGGTGCCATTCCCATCGCCCCAGTGCCATTCCCATCGCCCCAGTGCCGTTCCCATCGCCCCAGTGCCGTTCCCATCACCTGGGTGCCATTCCCACCGCTTGGGGGCCAATTTGCATCACTTGGGTACCATTCCCATCACTTGGGTACCATTCCCATCGCTTGGGAGCCAATTTGCATCACTTGGGTACCATTCCCATCACCTGGGTACCATGTGCATCGCTTGGATACCATTCCCATCGCTTGGGTGCCATGCACATCACTTGGGTGCCATTCCCATCACTTGGATACCATTCCCATTGCTTGGGTACCATTCCCATCACCTGGGTACCACGCGCATCACTTGGATACTATTCCCATTGCTTGGGTACCATTCCCATCACCTGGGTACCATTCCCATCAGTTGGGTACCATTCCCATCACCTGGGTACCATTCCCATCACTTGGGTACCATGCACATCACTTGGATACCATTCCCATCACTTGGATATCATTCCCATCACCTGGGTACCACTCCCATCACCTGGGTACCATTCCCATCACTTGGGTACCACGCGCATCACTTGGATACCATTCCCATCACCTGGGTACCATTCCCATCACCTGGGTACCATTCCCATCACTTGGGTACCATTCCCATCACCTGGGTACCATTCCCATCGCCCCGGTGCCATTCCCATCGTCCGGACATCACCTCCGGAGCATGCACAAGCGCGGAAGGGCCGAGGACGGGGACTCACCGTGCCCGAGTCTGCTCATGGGTGGCCTCAGCACCCTGTGCACCCCGAAGCGGGCTCCTTGGCTTGGCCAACCGGGGTCACCAGCACCATCCATGGACCCCCAGCGGGCTCCGTGCCTCCATGGGAAGGGCTGGGATGGGAGGCTCCTGCCTTTCTTCTCGCCAAGGCAGGGGTGCAGCACCCACCCATGGGTGCTGGTGGCCCCTGGTCCCCCCGTG
>NW_026900637.1:0-1807 GCF_033783945.1 Neopsephotus bourkii
AGTTATTCCCTGGTGTTAGGGAAATAGTATCACAGTATCACACAGTAATTTGGTTTCTTGAAAGCCACGGTCTCTTGAGGTACGCTGTTGCTTTTATTGTTGCAAAGAGAATTTTAAAAGCCTTTCTGTGTGCTTTCATCCAAGGACCTCGCCATGCAGACATCTTCTATGATGCAGCCTGGTCCAGTTTTCACTGAAACCAGTGAAAAGCATTCTGTAAACCTCAGTGGTAACTCTTCTGGCTTGCATATGTACTCGGAAGGATTGCCACTGCCCAGACAGATGGGATAGTATAGCAGTAAAAGTGTTGTTACAGCCACAGAACTTAACCAGGTATGCACACTGGGCAGCAATTTTGATCTGAGTTGTCTGGGGTTTCCCATGGTGTTCCGTTGTTGGCAACAGAAGCTGGTGGAGTGTTTGTTAATTTGGGGGATTTCTGAGTACTTCAGTGGGGCAAGGAAGGAAACAGTTCTGTGTTTGCTTTCATCTGCAGCCCTGAAATCACAGCAAAGAACTTAATTTCTATGAAGAATTTTTTCCCCTGGTGTTCTGTTTTGTGTGTTCTGCCCCAGAAAGTCAAACTGCTGTTGTGGAACTCCTGCTACCCATGTGGTTCAACCTTACTAGAGAAAACCGTTGAGTGTGTGATCTTTTTCACCAGCTCATTAAAATTGGTCACCAGCATGAATAAAGATGGCTTCATGTGAATTTTTGGGAGAGAGAAAGATGGAGAAAAAGGGTGAGGTGCATCTCTAAGATGCTGAGGGTGATTCTGATTGAAAGGGTGGAATTTGGTGACCTCCAGTTCCTCTGACTGGGGTGAACATGTCTGTGGGCTTTGCTACCTGTAAAGTAAGAGCAGATGAAACAGTAGGAACTAGTGGAAGGGGTTGCCTCTTTCTAGAATCCAGTCTGCTCACTGGCGCAAAAGAAGGTACTGGACTGGATTTTGGGGTTGACTTTTCCAGGTGCCCTTCATTAAGGATTTGAGGAGAGGTAGAGAAAACTCTGTTCTGGTGCTTTTTTTTCTTTCCCTATTTATTTAGGTAGTAAAGAGAAGAGGGATGAGTAGACAGCAGGGCTGGCACAGTCTAGCTGCCTCATAGTGATGTTAAATAAGGAAACCCCAGAAGGACCCTTGTCTCTGGGGGAAAACAGTACATAAAAAGCAATTTTGTTGCTGTTATTTTTGCTGTGCTAGTATCTGATCTTGCAGAATCTGTGCGATTGTCTCTCGCCATGATCTTGCTGCTGGTGAGCTCAGAAGCAAAGAAATGTGCCATCGACTGCTTTAGAATTGCTGGTGTATTTAAAGATGAGCACATGTTTCAGTGCAGGCTTTTTTTTTTTGTTGTTGTTGGACTAAACCCACCTGCAGAATGCTTTTCCCTGTGTTACAGCATCTGTAAAAGGAAATTAACGTTTCCCTCCCCTTTGAAGCTTGCAGGAGGCTAACTTGTAAGCTTTGACATGTATCCAAGATTTCTTTAATGGACAGTGCTATTTAGACATCAAGCTTCTTAGGTACCTACGATAAAATGGGGCAAACCCCAGGTGTAACAGCAGCACTCCCTGTGAATCGTCCCTAGTCTCAGACTGCCCTCTCTTGGAGATCATCAGTTGCTGCACTGGGCTTGGAGGGGTTTCTCACTGAAGAATCATCTTTGCATGCTGGCTTTTTATCTGACCTTTGCTTCTCCATCATCTTTAAATGTTGGCCATCCTTTTGGAGGAGTAGCTAGAAAGCTTCAAAATAATTGAGGACACTTGCTCTGTTCACCCCAGGGTAGACAACATCTTCTAG